>NC_061122.1:80992161-81040092 GCF_002878395.1 Capsicum annuum
TACCACCTTCATTTTTTGGATGTGGGAGTTCTTAACTGGCCAACACTCCGCTCCATACAACATGGTCGGACGGACTACCACCCTGTAGAATTTGCCTTTCAGCTTGGGCGGCACCTTCTTATCACACAACACCCCCGACGCGAGCTTCCACTTCATCTATCCCGCCTCAATACGGTGCGAGACATCCTCGTCAATCTCACCGTTACTATGGATCACGGACCCGAGATACTTGAAACTATCCCTCTTACATACCTCCTGTGATTCCAGCTTCACTACTACCTCATTCTCCCGTCTCACGTCATTAAACTTGCATTCTACATACTCTGTCTTGCTTCTGCTCACCCTGAACCCTTTAGACTCAAGAGTTTGCCTCCACACCTCTAATTTGTCATTCACACCCCCTCGAGTCTCATCTATCAGAACTACATCGTCTGCAAAAAGCATACACCACGGCACCTCCCCTTGAATACGCCGCGTCAACACATCCATCACCAACGCAAACAAAAAGGGACTAAGAGTAGATCCCTGATGCAATCCTGATAGGACAGTGAAATGCTCTGAGTCTCCTCCCGCCGTCCTCACCTGAGTTTTCGCTCCATCATACATATCCTTAATTGCTCTGATATATGCCAGCGGTACCCCACTCACCTCCAAGCATCTCCAAAGCACCTCCCTGGGGACTTTGTCGTAAGCCTTCTCCAGGTCGATAAATACCATGTGCAGGTCCTTCTTCCTTTCCCTATACTGTTCCACCAACCTCCGCACCAGGTGAATTGCCTCCGTCGTCGAGCGGCCAGGCATAAATCCAAACTGGTTTTCCGAAATAGACACTATCCGTCTCAGCCTCACCTCGACCACTCTCTCCCAAATCTTCATAGAGTGACTCAATAACTTAATCCCTATAGTTATTGCAACTCTGGATGTTACCCTTATTCTTATAGAGAGGGATCATGGTACTCCACCTCCAAGCCTCGGGCATCTTTACCGTCTTGAAGATTTCATTAAACAATCCAGTCAACCACCTTACACCAGCCTCTCCAACGAACTTAAACTCCACCGGTATCTCGTCCGGCCTCGTCGCCCTACCCCTTCGCATCCTACGAACAGCCTCTCTAACCTCTTCTACCTTAAAACGTCTACAGTAGCTAAAATCCCGACACTCCTCTGAGTGCTCCAGTTCCCCTAACACAATAGCTCTATCTGACCTTTGTCATTCAAGATCCTATGAAAGTACGACTGCCATCTATTCTTAATGTGGCCGTCCTCCACCAACACTCTACCGTCCTCCCCCTTAATGCACCTCACCTGATCGAGGTCACGACCCTTCCTCTCCCTAGCCTTAGCGAGTCTAAACAACTTTTTCTCTCCTCCTTTCCCCTGTAACCCTGCATACAAGCTCTCAAAAGCGGCCGTCTTAGCTACCGTGACTGCTGACTTAACCTCCTTCCTAGCTAGCTTGTACTCTTTCCTGTTTACCCACTTCTCTTCTTCGTCCTTACTCTCAACCAATTTAGCATACGCCCCTTTCTTGGTCCCCACTTTATTCTCCACCTCTTCATTCCACCACCAATCCCCCTGATGATGCCCGGCCCGGCCCCTAGAAACACCCAACACCTCACTTGCATTTTCCCTGATGCACCTAGCCACCCTATCCCACATACTATCCACGTCCCCCCTACACTCCCACACCCCCATTCCCGCCAACTTCTCCTCTATCTCCCACGCATTCACTGGCGTCAAGCCGCCCCACTTAATTCTAGGTCTACACTCTTTACTCCTCCTCTTTCTATTCTTCTTTATACCCAAATCCATAACCAAGAGCCTATGCTGGGTCGAAAGATTCTCAATCGGGATGAGAACAAAAGAACCATAAAAAAATTAAATCTTGAATAGAAAGAAAAACTCATCTACAATGCAACCTTACCCGACTATCTTCGCATCCAAGAAACCGACGACCTAGTTTGTTTACAGATCAAGAAATCTTCAATATTGCTCTTTTTTCACAATGACAAAAAGAAAAAAATCAGATGCCATTTTCATCTATCAATGAGCTGAAATTAGTGGGAAAACAATAGGAAAAAGTTGTTGGAGAAAATAGAAGTAGAAATTTGATTTGTAAAAAGGGATGTATATAAAAATGATTTATTAATGACATAATAATCATTCAACCATTTTTTTTTACCATTGGGAGGCTCAAATTTTAATCCCAACGCGCATGGTTTTGAGTGTGTACACACATTTTGCCAAGTAGGATTGAAATATTTTTTCGTTCAGATTTTGTATAGTTAAAAATACTTGTGCATGATCTAAGTTAAAGATCATAGTTATAATTTGATGTCAAGTTAAAGGTCATATTTATGTATTATGAGCTTACAAAATATGTCAAGTTTAAGGTAGCCGTCTAGGTGTTAAGCCAATATATTTTATATATTTAACTGGTGAATATAATTATTTTTGAACTGATCAATCGAATATGCTACTTATCCAAAAAAAAAAAAAAAAAGTAACAAATCCCATCACGGGGATAAACGTGACTTCCATGAAGATGGTTTTAATTTTTTGAAAAATAGAAGCGTTCACTATTTGTTAGGCTTCTCGACTACAGATTGTAGTGACAAGAGAGTGGCTGGTTTAACACTTCTGAGGCACAACATATGAAAGGTTAAGTGGAAAGAGGTTTTATATATCTGTTGAGAAAAAAAGGTCACCAAGCGTGACTTCTCATATTACCACTTATATTGTGGTTAAATGATATTTTTTTAATTTTAATTCGTTTGTCCTACTTTCTTTTTAATCTCATTTCAGAAAAAAAATCCCTTTAGAAAAAAAATCCCTTCTTTTTGACAACCGTATAATTTCAACTTTCTACTGACATATATACTTTCCTTTTTAATCCATTTAAAAAAATATCTTTCCTTTTTTGGCAACTCCATAATTTAAACTTTCTACTTGACATTTTAAGATCCCAAAATTAAAGGACAATTTTGTACATTCAATATATTTTAATTTAAGATAACAAAATTTTTCTCAACTTTCTTAAGCCCCGTGACAAGTCAAAACAAAACAATCAAATTAAAACGGGGGAATAATCATTATAGGTTCTCTCGAATACTACAATTGTAATGACTGTTTTGGTTAGAAACATCATAGTTTCAGGTTGCAAATTCAGTTGGATTCTTGCTACTTCCCCTAGAATAAGGCAATTATTCAAGTGTGGGAAGGATCTGGGGCTATAACTATACATATATATATAAAGAGGTGATGCAATTTGGTACATCCTAGCTATATCAGCCGAAATTACATTCCAAGGAAATGAGACTTCAGAATCGTCCCCTTCTTACTCGAGCCCATGCAATGGCAGCCATGACAGCCCCACCTAAATGAGCAGATCCAGAGATTTGAGTGTCACCCTAAAATCAAGAGGAAAGGAAGTTGTTATACATATCAAATGAGTCATTACGATATCAACTCCTTTTTTGCAGCAAGGCTGTAGAGTAAAATGAGCAGAACCAAATGCCCCAATAATAGAACTTGACCTCCAACATCTTCATGGTTGAAGGCTAAGATCTCAAACTGGCACGTGAGACGGATAATGGTGTATTTTGTTGTATTTGATTTTATTAGTTTATTTCCTTAACCAACACAGAGAATTGGTGCAAGTATGGGCCTGGAGAAGTCGCATGACCATTAACACACATTACTCGCTAAATTTTCTAATCAAATCGAGTAGTGGACACTCAAGAAAACTTAAATATCGCAGGCATGTTGAACTTGAAGAAGAGAACAAGGAAGTGGACATTACTAAAAGAAGACATTTCAGTTTTATTTTCATTAGCAACTGAGCCTCAATAATACAAATCATATGCCCCAAAAAGATAACGCGATTACCAGAATACCGGACAGGAAACATCTTAGGGGGTGTTTGAATGGGTTTTTTTTAAGTGACTTACAAGCTCCGGTCAAAAGTAGGTAGCAACCAACTTTTGGCTTTTGGCTTTTTTTTTTTAGTACTTTTTAAGCCTAAAGTAAAGTACTTCAAAGCACTTTTTGACTTTCTCAAACACCTCCAAAAATAAAAGTGTTTAAAAGCCAAAAGCACTTAAAAATGAGCCAATCCAAACACCCTCTTAGTCCGTCTCCAGGTACATCTACAAATAATAGCCTAAAATAGTCTCTTTCAGATGCTTGGAAGTATTGAGCTCGGCGCATAGTGGCCATTGATGACTTCATTTCGTGATAAAGTCAACAACTAAACACAAAAGAGGATGAAGTGCTAGAAGATCATACCTCCAATATTCTTAAGACATCTTTTCCAATGATGAAGATTCCCTGAATGATATAATGACCAGTTGCGTAGAAAGTGTTAGCCAATTTTACCTGTGGCAACTATCATCTAGAAAAGTACAAAAAAAAAAAAAAATTTTTGTTAAGAAATACAATACACAATCACTTACCAGTAAGATTGCTGGGATAGGAATGATAAAGTCAAAATAGAGAGTCTTTCTAGGGAAAAGGAATATATCAAGCAGCATCACTGCATTTACAGCCCCACTTGCGCCCTAGATGGAAAAGCACAAACAGAAGTCAGTCTCATGAAGGAAAAGTTCAAACTTCATCCATTAACCATTCACTTAGAAATTTCAAGGATTCCAAAAATCAAAGAGTTGCTTGTTTCCTCACACTGAGCAGATTAGGGTTTCAAAACAGCAGTCAGACCTAAGAAAATAACATTGTTTTTGAGTTTGGATTGCAGGTATAACAATGGGATAAAGGGACTGGTTAAAATGAAAATTTATGGCAATTTAGGCATCAACAATTTGATAATTGATAATCTCGCAAAATTATGTGCACTAGCTACAAAGATCAAGACAACGAGTAAGTAGAATTGGCGCAGTTTATTCTATGAAACTGCTCCAACGTTTTTTTCAGAACATGAACTATTAGTCCAAATACCAAGGGAAAACACATGTAAAAAGAAAGGCTTAACTACTGAATTTGAAGACAACAAAGTACTCCATGGGGAAAAAATGATTATCTTAAACATAAATCAGAGAGAATGACAATCTCATTTCATATCCGTTGGAGTGCCATAAATTGTTAGAATGGTAATGTGATTGGAATTGAAGAGGCAGAAAAGAACTAGCAGAGATCAAGAAGAAATAAGACATGAATTTACCAATCCAGGAACTTGTGATGGATGCATGCTCAGAGATCGTCTTCTTTGTACCTGCCAAAGAAAAAAGACGGCCATTAACTACTTCTACAATGAGAGTGTTGCAATCAGAGAATTGAGAAGAGATAGATGACTGGAGAAGAAGAAGAACAATAGAGAAGGAATGAGAGAGTTTCTTTATTACTCAAAACTTAATCATACACAATTAGTTGTAGCTATATATATAGACTTGCACATGACTTAACTAACTTCTTAAACTATAACTGCTAACTGCCTCAACATTAACTAACTTAACTAACAAGTAGGAGCCTCTTATATTCTTTACAGTCCACTGATCTCTTACTTAACTGTAGTGTCCTCAATACTCCCCCCCAAGCTGTGGGGTGCAAAAATGTTAAGCATCCCAAGCTTGGAGCACAAATATTCATGTTGTGTCCGGTATAATCCTTCAGTTAGTATATCTGTCTGTTGATGTTTAGTAGGAACATACTCAGTCTTGATCATTCCTTGTTGAATCTTCTCTCTCACAAAGTGACAATCTATTTCTATGTGTTTTGTCCTTTCATGAAACACTGGATTTGCAACTATTTGCATTGCTGTTTTGCTATCAGTGTTTACTTGAATAGGTAGACGTACTTGAGCACCAAGCTCTTTAAACAGTCTAACAATCCAAGTTAACTCAGGTGTAGTAGATGCAAGTCTCCTGTATTCAGCTTCTGCTGAACTCCTTGATATAGAGTTTTGTTTCTTTGATTTCCAAGAGATTAAAGAATCTCCTAACTTGACTAAGAATCCTGTCACTGACTTCCTAGAATTGGGACATGCTGCCAATCTGCATCACAGTGTGCTGAAAGTATTTCTTGACTTGAGTTTGAGAGTAATATCCCTTGTCCTGGCTGGTTTTGGATGTACCTGACAATTCTTGAGTGCTGCCTCTTAAGTGTGGTTGTTTTGCCTGATGTAGGAATTGACTTAGTCTGTACACTAAAGGATATATCAGGCCTTGTTATGGCTAAGTACAACAGTTTTCCAATAATCTTCTGATAAGCAATTTTATCAACCAAAGAATCATTTGAGATGTCCTTATTCACATAATCATCCACTTCCTTAGTAGTTAGCTTGATATTAGCTTCCAGAGGTGTAGTTGCAGGCTTAGCAACCCGTAATCCAAGCTCAGAAATCAACTCCAAAGCATACTTCCTTTGGTGCATTAAGATTGTCGAATGAGCTGGCAGATTGCAAAATCTACTCCACAATGACTAGCAGATTTCAATCAAATCTGCTCCACAAATTAGCTGACAGGTTGACGTAATCATCTCCTGTAAATATGGGATAGTATGTATCTTAGGAAAATACATTATTTTAGGAAATAGATTAGGGGAAATCCCTTGATTCAAGAATCTCCCAAGAATCAAGGATTGATTAGTTCATTCTGATCTAACTTTTCTCTTATAAATACTGTACAATTCTATGAATAAAATATACTTTTGCAGTATCTTAACTTTCATGGTATCAGAGCCAGGCCCATCCTAAATGTTTGTTCACCGATGTTGGGCCCCCATATTATATTGTCCACGCTCCAGTTAACGAGGCCTGGCGTGTGGGGGGTGTTAAGTATCCCACATCGAAAAAGGGATGGGTAATAGGTCTCCTTATATGGACTTGGGCAATCCTCCCCTCGTGAGCTAGCTTTTGAGGTTGAGTTAGGCCCAAAATCCATTCTTTACATGGTATCAGAGCGGGACATTTTCCCCTAGTATCACATGAAAAAAACAGCTTTCCAAGGAGATCATCTTTCTGGAACATCAAAAGAAACAAAAGTTCTTCTCTAGAAGTTCCTATAGAAAATATGATGACTCAAGGAGGCAATGTTTCTCACATGTCCTTCCAGTTAACTTCTCATCGATTTCATGGAAAACCACCGAACTAGAAGCTGAAGGGAGTTGATAATCGTGGCTTCCAATATCAACATGGCCAAGCTCTCCCAACAACTCATTTTGAGCAGGAGCATCCTCCTTTTCCAAATTCATCTCAATTTATAAGGGAACAACTAGAGATTTGCCTAAACTCCTTCAATCTCCCCAGTTCCGTGCAAATGCACCAAATCCTTCTAATCCTTCTTGTTCTTTTGTTGAAACAGGTATCGTACCATCTGCTTTTCTTAGTGCCAACTTCAACCGAAATGATTCTTGGATCATAGATTTAGGAGCTACTAATCACATGACTAGAAGTTCTCGTGCTTTCTCTACTTATACTCCTTGTGCACGGAATAATAAAATCAAGATAGTTGATGGTTCCTTCTCCGCAGTCGCTGGAAAAGGAACTGTTAAACTATCACCATCCCTCACACTTCATGATATTCTTCATGTTCCGAAATTGTCTTGTAATTTGGATTCTGTTAGTAAATTAACCCGTTCTCTTAATTGTCGGGCTATTTTTTACTCTGATTTGTGTGAATTTCAGGAAAAGGTCTCGGGGAAGACGATTGGCAGTGCTAGAGAATATAGAGGCCTTTATTTTCTTGACAATGGAGACAACTCTCTACAACTGAATCCTACTTGTTTGAACTCTACTTTTGTTTTGAATAAAGTCATACTTTGGCATTATAGGCTTGGACATCCAAGTTTTTTTTAATTAAGACATTTATTACCTCAGTTATTTGAAAATAAAAATCCTTCCTTATTCCAGTGTGAATTGGCTAAGCATCACCGATTGTTTTTTCCCTCTCAAAAGTATCAGGCTTCTAAACCTTTTATGATGATTCATAGTGATGTTTGGGGACCGTATAGAATTTCAACAATGTTTGAAAAACGATGGTTTGTAACTTTTATAGACGATTATACTAGACTGAGTTGGGTTTTTTTATTGAAGGGCAAATCTAAGGTTAAAAATGTGTTTGAGACTATGTAATGGTGGAAACACGGTTTAATGATAAAATCAAGATTTTTCAAAGTGACAATGGTCTAGAATTTTTTAATGAACAATTAGGAAGTTTTTTCAGAAAAACTGGGGTAGTACACCAAAGCTCTTGTCCGAATACACCCCAACAAAATGGCATCGCAGAAAGAAAGAGTAGGCACCTGTTAGAGATAACTAGGGCCTTAATGTTTACCTGTAAGGTTCCACAGTACCTTTGGGGAGAGGCTCTCTTGACTGCTACTTATCTTATTAATAGGATGTCATCTCGTCCTCTCAAATTTAAAACATCTTTTAACATATTTAGAGAGAGTTTTCCTAGTTCTAGGTTAACTACAAATCTGCCATTAAAGGTTTTTGGGTGTACAACCTCTGTTCATGTTCATAATTGCAGTAAACTTGAACCAAGGGCTAAGAAGTGTGTTTTTGTAGGATATGCTCCAAATCAAAAGGGATATAAGTGTTATGATCCTCCATTTCTATGTTTGTTTCCTATAAAAAGTTGTCTCTTAGTTATTCAGCCTTTACTTCACAACTTTCTAGTGTGGAGATCCCAAAAAATGTGCAGGATGCTCTACGAGTTGGAAGGAGGCTATTCTGGAGGAATTGCGAGCTCTTGAAAAAAATAAGACATGGGAGTTGGTAGATTTGCCTAAGGAAAAGAACCAGTAGGCTACAAATGGGTGTTCACTACCAAATTCAAGTCAGACGGATCCTTGGAGAGGTATAAGGCCCGTCTAGTAGCTAAAGGGTTCAAGCAGACATATGGCATTGACTATCTTGAGACGTTTGCTCCAGTAGCTAAGATAAACTCAATTAGAGTTCTGTTAACAGTCGCGGTAAACCTTGACTGGTCTCTTCAATAGTTGGATGTGAAGAATGCTTTCTTGAATGGGCAACTAGAGGAAGAAGTCTATATGGATCCCCCACCAAGTTTTGAAGAGAAGTACAAAGCAAAGGTATTCGGACTTAGAAGATCTCTTTACTATCTAAAACAGTCTCCAAGGGCTTAGTTTGAAAGGTTTATTCAATTTGTGAAAAGGCAAGGATATGTGTACAGACAAATAGATCACATAATGTCACTCGGCATTTACTAGAAGGAAAAGTAGCAGTTCTTATAGTGTATGTTGATGATATCATCCTCACAGGCGATGATGTGGTTGAAATAAAAAAACTAAAGGAGCGTCTTGCCTCAAAATTTGAGATAAAAGACTTAGGCCCACTGAAGTATTTTCTCGGCATGGAGGTTGCACGATCGAAACAAGGAATTATAGTGTCACAAAGGAAGTATGTTCTTGATATGTTAAAAGAAACGGGAATGAGTGGTTGTAGACCAGCTGAAACTTCGATTAACCCAAATCTAAAGTTTGTGATGGATGGAAAATCAATTAATAGGGGCCGATACCAGAGATTGGTAGGGAAGTTGATTTACCTGTTACATACTACGTCTGATATTGCCTTTGTTGTGAGCCTAGTTAGTCAGTTCATGATTCTCCACGAGAAAAACACCAAGAAGTTGTGTATCGAATCTTAAGGTATCTAAAGAGCTCTCCTAGAAAAGGGTTCTTTAAAAAGAATGAGCAAAGAAGTGTTGAAGCTTATGCAGATGCGAACTGGGCTAGTTCTTCTATTTATAGAAGGTCTACGTCCGGATATTGTACATTTGTTTGGGGAGATTTAGTAACATAGAGGAGTAAGAAGCAAAACGTGATGGATCGAAGTAGTGTTGAGGCTAAGTATCGATCCATGGCACATGGAATTTGTGAAATGTTGTTGCTTAAGAGATTTTTGAAAGAATTAAGAAGACCTATGAGTTTGCCAATGAAGTTGTACTGTGACAATAAAGCTGCTATAAGCATTGCTTATAATCCAGTTCAGCATGATAGAACAAAGCATGTTGAAGTGGACGACACTTCATTAGAGAGAAGATTGAAAATGGAAGTGTGTGCATCCCTTTCGTTCCAAAAACTGAACAAGTAGCAGATATTTTCACAAAAATCTCTTCAAAACTACCTTTGAGACATTTGTTAGCAAGTTAGGCATGTTCGATATTTACATGCCAACCTGAGGGAAGTGTCGAATGAGCTGGCAGATTGCAGAATCTGCTCCACAATGACTAGCAGATTTCAAGCAAATCCACTCCACAAATCAACTGACAAATTGACGTAATCAGTTATTGTAAATATGGGATAGCATGTATCTTAAGAAAATACATTATTTTAGGAAATAGATCAGGGGAAATCCTTAGATTCAAGAATCTTCCAAGAATCAGGGATTGATTAGTTCATTCTGATCTTACTTTTCTCTTATAAATACTGTACAATTCTATGAATAAAAAATATACTTTCGCAGTATCTTAACTTTCAAAGATACCAGTTTTTGATCTTGCAAACTCAGTGCCTAAAAAGAATCTCAATTCTCCCAAGTTTTTCATTTTGAACAATTTATGTAGAGCAGTTTTTGTCTCTTTCTCTTTGATAAGTTGTAAATTACTACCAACCAATAAATCATCAACGTACACTAAGATTAGCACAAGGTTATTTTTAGCCTTCTTTAAGAACAAAGAATGGTCATATTGACTTTGACTAAAGCCAAGACTCGGGATTGCCTCCAATAGTTTTACATTCTACTGTCTTGGAGCTTGTTTCAAACCATACAAGGATTTAAGCAGCCTGCATACCTGCCTTGTCTCCCATTGGCTCTTAAAGCTTTGTGGTAAATCCATGTAAATCTCAACAAATAGGTCACCTTGTAGAAAGGCATTGTACAACATCCATTTGATGGATATGCCAATGTCTAATAGATGCTAAAGCAAGGACAGATCTTATGGTAACAATCTTGACAACAGGGGAAAAAGTTTCTTGATAGTCAATACCTTCTTGTTGACTATAATCTTTAACCACTAGTCTAAACTTGAACCTTTCCACCTCACCAGTGTCTTTGTAGTTTATCTTATATACACATTTGCATCCTATTGGTTTCTTTCCTTCTGGCAAGGTAACTACTTCCCATGTGTGATTACTTTCAAGTGTATCTATCTCTGCCTTCATAGCTTCAACCCACCTAGAATCAGTAATAGCTTCTTTGCAGGAAGAAGGTTCAGTATATGCTGAACTTGCAGTAATAAAAGCTTGAAAGCTGGAGGATAGATGATCATAAGATTCTACATCTTTGTTCACAAAGAATATAGAATTAGTATAATCATACAAGATATAACCGTTCTGAGTACTAGAGTACCCCATATGAATAGCAAGTGTAGCTCTAGATTTGAATTTATCGGTCTCAGAAATAGTTTTTGCAAATACTAGACAACCTAACACCCTAACGTGATCAACAAAAGGTTTAGTACCATATAACATTTCAAATGGAGTTTTATTGTGTAGCACAGAAGAAGGTAACCTATTAATAATGCAAGCTGAGGCTAAAACACACTGTCCCCGAAATTTAATGTTAATATGACCTTGAAACCTTTAGCTCTTCACACTTCTAAGATTTGCTTATGCTTTCTCTCAGCAACACTATTTTGCTGAGGTGTATAAGCACAAGAAGTTCGATGTATTATGCCTAAAGTTTAGTATAAAGAGTCACATGCTTAGTAACAAATTCAGTACCATTATCACCTCTTATACATTTCACTTATTAAATTATGTACATCAGATTTGAGTCTTAACAAAAATAACCAAGTCATTCTAGTAAAATCATCCACAATTGTCAAGAAGTATTTATTTCCATCATATGTAACATGTTTACAGGACCCCGCACATCAAGATGCAGTAAATAAAAACTAATATTACTCCTTGAGTTACTAGACTGAAAAGCTAACCTAACTTCTTTTGCACAAGGGCAAATGGTACAATTTTTTATGATAGAAGAACATTTATCTAAGTCTACTGATAAGAGGCTGTTCAGAGTCTTAGAAGAGGGTGCCCAAGCCTTCTATGCCTTAAGGCGATATCAGTAGTACTGTTATTAACAGACAAAGAAAATCTAGGAACCAGAGAGCAACATTCAGCAAATTGCTTAGTAAATGAAGGTGTAGCAAGCAACAAGTATAGTCCATCCTTTAGTCTACCAATCGTTTTCACCTTCCCATTGTAGAGATCCTGAAATAGGCGAAAGTCAAGATAGAAAACAACTAAACACTGCAAAGCCTTTGTGATCTGTGAAACTGAAAGTAAATTAAACTTAAACTGGGGAATTAGCAATTCATTTTTCAGTTTTTATCCATCCGTCAATAAGCTAGATTCAACATGAGTTATATAAGCTACCTCGCCAATTGGTAAGAATACTTTTCTACAAGTACTTTGAGGTAGTGCTAAGGATTTGTTAACAGATTGTGATCAGCGACCATGTGATTGGTAGCACCTGTATCAATAATCCAGTTATGTGTGTCATCAGCTATGATTAGAGCAGTGTTAATACCTGATGCATTACCTACTGAGTTAGCCATAGCTGTAACTTGTGCACCATTTAGCAGATGTATAATTTGATCATATTGATTTTTGGTGAAATGTGGTTGTGTCATCTGATCACCTGAGCCTGAATCATTTAACTTAGGAGTTTTTCCTTTTTCATGATGATTTGATCTTGTGTTCTGATGATGCACTCGTCCTTGACATTCAACTATCACATTATAGACATTAGTTGTAGGTACTCCCCTTTTTTCTTGAACTTATCAGAGGGATAACCAATCAACTTATAACAATTATCTCTTCTGTGATTCCTTAGTTTACAAAAATCACAGAACAAATTCTTACTACCACTGTTGCTTCCAACTCTATTCGTGTGAACCTTCTTGAATTTCTGACCATTATGAAAGCCTCATGTAGTTCTGGCACTATTGGTTATGAACCTACTGCTCTGTATAGTGCCAGAACTACATGAGGCTTTCATAATGGTCAGAAATTCAAGAAGGTTCACACGAATAGAGTTGGAAGCAGCAGTAGTTCAAGCAGTGGTAGTAAGCACACTAGATGTTGCAGCCAACGCTCTTTGATTCTCATCACTCATAATCATAGAGTAGGCTTGATTAACACTAGATAGAGGATACATAAGCAAGACTTAGACTCCTAGCTTGAACATAAGAATCATTTAGCCCCATTAAGAACTGATAAAGTTTCTACCTCTATAGATGAATCAAGAAATCCTTGGATTTTTCACAGCTACAACCAGGTAAAGGTACGAAACTCTTAGAGTCAGTCCACAACTCCTTAAGCCTTGAAAAATACACAGAAATGGAGGAAGTGCCCTGACCTATTGTGCTATTACTCTCTGTGTGTTAAACTGCCTAGAACCATCAATTTTATCAAATCTTTCTTTAAGATCAATCCAAACATCAAAAGCATTGACAGCATAGGCTATACTACTCACTAGACTTTTGCAAATTGAATTTATCAACCAAGATAAGACAATAGCATTACACCTCTCCCATTGATAACCAAATTTTTCATGAAACTTATCTTTGCTCCAAGAACCATCCAAGAACCATCAACCAGGCCCCACTTATTTCTACCTAACAATGCTATTCTCATGAATCTACTCCAAAGAGAGTAGTTATTAGTACCAGACAATTGAAAGGAGATAAGACAAATAACACTTGTAGCACCGGGTGCAAGGTATAGTGGATGAGATGCTTCAATCTGTACCCCTACTCCAAAAGGATCTTCAGCTGCAGAATCAACTTTATTTACAGAAGATTCCTGCGCATTGACTCCATTGGCAGCCATTAAAACAATATGTAAAGAACTTTAATCTTTAGTGAATCATGGAAGCTTGTTTGAGAATAAATCTCAGAAACAGGGTAAGAAGCAATTCAAGAGAACAACAAAATCGAGAAAGCAGATATGAATCACAGAGCTTCAAGGCTCTGATACCACGTTGCAATCAAAGAATTGAGAAGACATAGATGACTGGAGAAGAACAAGAACGATAGAGAAGGAATGAGAGAGTTTCTTTATTGCTCAAAACTTAATCATACACAATTAGTTGTAGCTATAATTGTTAACTGGTTGTAACTGTGAAAAATCCAAGGATTTCTTGATTCATCTATAGAGGTAGAAACTTTATCAGTTCTTAATGGGGCTAAATGATTCTTATGTTCAAGTTAGGAGTCTAAGTTTTACTTATATCTCCTCTATCTAGTGTTAATCAAACCTACTCTATGATTATGAATGATGAGAATCAAAGAGCGCTGGCTGCAACATCTAGTGTTCTTGGAGCTCCACCTATTGGTTATGAACCTACTACTCTGTACAGTACCAGGACTACATGAAACTTTCATAATAGTCAGAAATTCAAGAAGGTTCACACGAATAGAATTGGAAGCAGTAGTTCAAACAGTGATAGTAAGAATTTGTTTTGTGATTTCAGTAAACTAAGGAATCACAGAAGAGATAATTGTTACAAGTTGATTGGTTATCCCTCTGATAAGTTCAAGAAGAAAAGGGGAGTACCTACAACTAATGCCTAAATGTGATGGTTGAATGTCAAGGATAAGTGCATCATCAGAACACAGGATCAGATCATCATGAAAAAGGAAAAACACCTACGTCAAGTGATTCAGGCTCAAGTGATCAGATGGCACAACCATTCCATTTCACCAAAAATCAATATGATCAAATTATACATCTGCTAAATGGTGCACAAATTACAGCTATGGCTAACTCAGTAGGTAATGCATCAGGTATTGACACTGCTCTAATCACAGCTGATGACACATAATTGGATTATTGATACAGGTGCTACCAATCACATGGTAGCTGATAACAACTTGTTAACTGAATCCTTAGCACTACCTCAAAGTACTTGTAGAAAAGTATTCTTACTAACTGGAGAGGTAGCTTATATAACTCATGTTGGATCTAGCTTATTGACAGATGGATAAAAACTAGAAAATGTATTGCTAATTCCCCAGTTTAAGTTTAACTTACTTTCAGTTTCACAGGTCACAAAAGCTTTGCAGTGTTTAGTTGTTTTCTATCTTGACTTTTGCCTATTTCAGGATCTCTACAATGGGAAGGTGAAAGCGATTGGTAGACTAAAGGAAGGACTATACTTGTTGCCTACTACACCTTCATTTACTAAGCAATTTGCAGAATGTTGATCTCTAGTTCCTAGATTTTCTTTGTCTGTTAATAACAGTACTACTGATATCGCTTAAGGCATAGAAGGCTTAGGCACCCTTCTTCTAAGACTCTAAACAGCCTCTTATCAGTAGGCTTAGATAAATGTTCTTCTATCATAAAAAAACTGCACCATTTGCGCTTGTGCAAAACAAGTTACGTTAGTTTTTTAGTCTAGTAACTCTAGGAGTAATAGTCGTTTTGATTTACTGCATCTTGATGTGCGGGGCCCCTATAAACATGTTACATATGATGGAAATAAATACTTCTTGACAATTATGGATGATTTTACTAAAATGACTTGGTTATTTTTGTCAAACTGATGCATGTGTTATGTTAAAGCAATTCCGTACTTATATCGGGACACAATTTAATAAGAAAGTGAAATGTATAAGAAGTGATAATGGTACTGAATTTGTTACTCGGCATGTGACTCTTTAAACTTAAACTTTAGGCATAATACATCAAACTTCTTGTGCTTATACACCTCAGCAAAATATTGTTGCTCAGAGAAAGCATAAGCACATCTTAGAAGTGTGAAGAGCCATAAGGTTTCAAGGTCATATTCCCATTAAAATTTGGGGACATTGTGATTTAGCCTCAGCTTACATTATTAATAGGTTACCTTCTTCTGTGCTACACAATAAAACTCCATTTGAAATGGTATATGGTACTAAACCTTTTGTTGATCACATTAGAGTGTTAGGATGTCTAGAATTTGCAAAAACTGTTTCTGAGACCGATAAATTCAAATCTAGAGCTACACTTGCAATTCATATGGGGTACTCTAGTACTCAGAAAGGTTATATCTTGTATGATTATACTAATTATATATTCTTTGTGAACAGAGATGTAGAATCTTATAGATGAATAAGAAATCTTTAGATTTGTGCCAACTGGACAGCAATCCCAGAGTTCTCATTAACATTGTCCAACTCAGGCCTATCATAGCTAGAAAGATATCTGTGCAGTCACTTTGCAATATAGAAACAGATGGCTATTTGTTTATGCATTCTCCCCGCACAAGTGGCACATAAAACAAACTTGTATTCTCTTTTTCCTCAGATTTTCTTAAGTTAAAACAAGTCTTCTTTGCTACTAGTCAAACAAAACAAGGCACTTTGTATGGGATCTGTACCTTCTGTTGGGTGTTGGGTGACAGAGGATTCCGGGAAAATATTCTTTGTATCAAAGATCTGATCCTCTAAGATCTTAAGATAATTGTTGTAATCCAAAATGTCATATCTATGATTCTTTCTCTTTGTGTAAAATATATGATTCCGTATAATCTCATATCTCATGGGATTTAGGTGAATCTGTTCAACAATCTCTTTTGTATACAAATCCATTTATATGACATAGAAATGTATGAATGAAATTATTCAACTATCTTTTCCCACAAGGTATCAAAGCTTTAAACTTACCCCTGACCAATTTTATTTTATTCATCCAGTCTTGAAAAATCCCTTTTGCTATCTTTACCTTGCATTTCGCCTCTGACAGAAATGTAAGGTAAGGGTGCGTAATACACCCTTGTGGTGAGGCCCTTCTCCGGACCCTGCGCATAGCGGGAGCTTTAGTGCTCCGGGCTGTCTTTTTTTAATCCTTATCCCCTAAAGGTTGAAACCATCCAAAAACCATGTTCGAAAAGGGTATTGCTGCAAATATTCCAGCCTCTTGAAATGTTTCAGCAACCATAGAGAACAACTCTACAGATTCAACTGGAGATTTGCAAAACATTCAAG
This sequence comes from Capsicum annuum, assembly GCF_002878395.1. Lineage (NCBI taxonomy): Eukaryota > Viridiplantae > Streptophyta > Magnoliopsida > Solanales > Solanaceae > Capsicum > Capsicum annuum. The sequence continues at coordinate 81,009,117 of NC_061122.1, forward strand.
CCTCTTATCAGTTTAATGGAAAAAATTACCTAAAATGGGCTCAATTAGTTTGTACCTTTTTAAAGGGTGAAAGGAAATTACAAAATCTTATCGATACAAGACCATCTTAAGAAGACACCACATTTGATGCATGGGATGAAGTATGAACATGAGGCAATGGTGAAGTCTTGGTTAACTCCATGCTTCTGGAAATCAGTGATATCATCATATTTTTAAGCACTGCTAAGGAAATTTGGGATGCAGTGAAGGAAACGCACTCTGAAATACATGATGCTGCCTAGATCTATGAAATAAAACAAAATTTTCTGCAATAAATCAAGGAGCTCGATCTGTCACTGAATATTCTAACTTTTCTCAGGGGTTATGGAAAGAAACGAACCATTATCAATGCATTCAAATGGGTTGTAAAGATGATGTTGTGATTTTGAAAAGATTTATTGAAAAGGACTAAATACAGAATTTGCTGTCGTGTGAGTGCAAATTTTAGGAAAAGAAGGTTTGTCATCATTGAACGAGACAATGGCCATTATACGGACAGAAGAAGGGAGGATTGTTATGCTTGAAACACAAATTAATATAGGTTCAGCTCTTGTAACAAATGGGACAAGTTCAAGAGAATCAGGGATTTCACAACGGGATCAAACCCCTGGGTTCATTCAAACAATCAGTCACAATTTTACTGCACCTACTGCAAAAGTATCGGCACACCAGAGAGAGATCCTGAAAACTCAATGGTAGACCCCCAAACAGAAATACTAGTGATGGAAAGCATGCAAATATAGCTAGTAGTAGCCCTCAGACTGATGAAAGAAATCAACAAGTCACCTCAGCTTCAGCTGGTAGTTGTTCATTGGCCTTCACAGGTATTCCTTCCTCTTTTGTTACTAATGTCTCAAAGAAACTTTCTCCAATGCGGGTGGTTGATTTTGGGACAACTGGTCATATGACCAGTTCCTCTCATTTCTTTATGTCATATTTCCTAACTATAAAAAAATAACAATAGCCAATGGTTCAGTTATTACTGTAGTTGTACAAGGAAACATACCACTGGAAAAGTTTGTGATACTTAAAGATGTCATTCATGTCCCACAGTTATTTGCAAATCTCATTTCTATCCAGAAACTCACCAAGTGCCAAGTAATCTTCTTCCCTTCATATTGTTTATTTCAGGAATAACACGAAGGAGATGATTGTGCCTGCTAGTGAGAAAGGTGGTCTTTATTGTCTGGATTTCCACAATGGTGAAGATGCAACTAAGAATTCCTTATCTCGTTCATTCTTGTCTAAATCTATTATGTGTCTAATAAAGAGAAAGTATAGTTTTATCATCGTTGCATAGGTCAGTCATGCTTTTATGTAATTAAAATGACGTTTCTATATTTGTTCAAAGATTTGATTGTTTTCATAGTGATGATTGTGAAATTGCAAAACACAAACGTGTTTCCTTTCCAATTAGTAACAAAAGATGCAGACTCCATTCTCTTATTCATAGTGAAACAAGGGGACTTCTCCCTCTCCTAATATTTCTGATGTTAGATGGTTTTTGTCATTCATCAATGATCGTACAAGAGTAACGTGGATCTATTTGTTAAAGCAACAATCAGATGTCACCAAATTCTTCCTATCTTTTTTTGTTTGATCAAAACCCAATTTGATATGCCAATTAAAAGATTCCAATCTAATAATGCCAAGGACTACTCAGTCAAAACCTCTTTATTTTTGTAACACCTTCAGGCTAAGATTTGAACCGTTTTAAGTATGTAAATAGACCTGAACTCGGTGAAATTTCTAAGATCAATCCTTTAGTGTGGAAGAGCATTGGATATGAAATAAGGTCATAAGAAACCCATAGAACAAAGTTGCGTTGAAAGCTTCTCTACGGATTAAGTTTTCATATAAGTTTTTTCTAGGATCAATTTCAAATGAGCACTCTCCTATAATATGAAGTGTGACGTGGCCTAATTCCTACAAAATTAAATATCTTCGAGTCTTCTTTCCAACGACATTAATCGTTCGTTAATCCAAGTTCAGCGTAAAAAGTTATGATCGTTTTACTCAAAGGTTGCATAGGGAAATGGTGCAAGCCAAAAGTGCGATTGCAAAATGAGCCTGCAACTTTTAGGAAGTTGTCGGAAAGTACAAGAAAGAGCTTCAAATGTACGAGCCGCATCCCCATTATGTGAGAAAAATTTGGGTTCACACATTTGGCCGACAGGGTTCATTAAAAGGTTGTTTTCTATGATTGATCCACTTTATTTGTCATTCCCATCAGTCTAAGTTGGTTGTCTCTCCTCTCCTCATCCTCCATCCCCAGGGTAAGTCTCTCTCACGAATTTCCCCATAATTCCAGTTAGTTCCATCATAACCTTAGGGTTTGCAAGAAAAGTTCAGCCAAGATTTCAAGAACAAATTTTTACTCATCCAGGTATGCAACTACTCGCATGATGACACACTCCAAAGTTACTTTTATCATTGATTACTACTTCTTATTTATTGCAATTCAACTCTCTTAATGACTAAAATCAAAGGCGTTCAAAAGTGTTTACAAAAACCCTCATTTACTTTTATTGTTTTAAATTAATACGTGCAAGCATTAAGTGAGCTACTTCCACTCTAAAGCGAACTTTGCAAATTCATCCACAGTGGTTAGACCCCAACCTCAAAGTTGGATTACAAATATTGACAACAACCGTGTGCACTTTTCTTGGGTGTAATTGAACATTATCAATGGAACTGAAACTTTTTGCTTTGATCGGAGAAATTGTCGTCCATTTATTGCTTCTGATGGTTTCAATGCACGAGGTTTCAGGTTGTGGGCTTTTGGCAGATGGTGTTTGATTATCCATTTTTGGGATATTTTTTAATCTTGCATTTTTTGAGCTATGTCTCCCCAACCTGCCTCTAATGTAACCTCTGAAGTGATAATGACAGAGCTTTTTCCCCCTTCTAGAGCTAAGCTAATGTACCTTCCATATTTGTTGTATTTAAGAGTGCATAAGAACTCTACAAAATGATCTCATCGTCCCCTCCTGACCAACATTCTTTGTTCCTTCGTTGTGGTATTAAATACGTATGTTATCCACTTCATGACTTTAAAACATAAAGTTACTTTCCTCATCAAAATTCTGCTATGTTGGACCCATCAAACCTCGCACGAGACTTCGTATTATCACAGAAGTTAAAACCAGCATGATAGTTAATCCTATCTTCCCACATATTACCACAAACCTGAGTTTCTGAATAATCTCTAGGGAATGATTAAGGAGAAACTGTCCTCTATAGCAAAGATCACCAGAAAATACCTCATGTGATCAGAATAAAATAAGGTTGTTGAGTCTCGGCTTACATGCCTGGGAGCATTTCTTTCTCCTCGCTACCAAATTTTTTTTCACCCTTTTTTCTTGAAAAATATGCTTAGATGGATATGTGGGATACTAGAAGAAATAAGATTAGGAATGAAGATATACAGGGCAAGATGGGAGTAGCTCCGTGATGGACAAGATGCGGGAAGCAAGCTGAAATGGTTCGGGCATGTGAACAGGATCAGGGATGTCCAAGACAGGAGGTGTCATTGGCGGCCATAGGTTTGAGGAAAGGCAAAGGTAGACAGAGGAAGAGTTGATAGAGGTAATTAAACAAAACATGGTACATCTTCAGCTCACCAAGCACATGACCCTAGATAGGTGAGCATGGAAATTGAGGATTATAATAGACGGTTAATAAGCAGTTAAGCATTTTCTCCCAGTGGTAGAGCAGGGTTCTTGTCGGGAGCACCTACATGTTCCCCTACCAATATTGTTATTGTTATTCTCATTGTCATTGTTATTATTCTTGTTATCATTGTCGTTGTTACCGTCATCATCATCGTCATCATCATCATTGTTATCATTCTTGTTATCATTGTTATGGTTGTCTCATCATCATCACCATTATTGTTATCATTGTTATGATCATCGGCGGCAGCGTGATTATGATTATGATGTTAGCATTAATTTATTCTTCAATTTTATTTCTGTCAGTACTTTTCTTTTTTCAATATTTTCGTCATAGCTTTTTACTCTAGTATTTCTTTCAAACCACGTTCTGTGAAGCTGAGGGTCTATTAGAAATACCCCTCCACCCCACGAAGGTAGGCATAAGGTTTAGGTACATCCCACCCTCCCCAGACTCCACTTATGGGACTATACTAGGCATGCTTTTGTTGTTGTGTTTTGAAAAATATAACAATGTCCACTCATCAAAAGGACAAAAAACACATGCACTACTAGGTACACTAGGTATGCTTTTTTTTAGGCACAATACATAAACATGTCCTTTAACTTGGCTCAGATCACTTCTATGACCTCCAACTTTGAGTGTATACAAGTAGACGCTTAAACTTAAATAAAGTTGAACAAGTAGACACATATGTCCTATGTGGCGTCCTACGTATATTATGCCTCATAGGATGTGTGTCTATTTGTTCAACTTTATACAAATTTAAGTGTCTACTTGTGCACACCCAAAGTTGGAGGTCATAAATGTGATTTGAAGCTAAGTTGAAGGACATGTTTATGTATTATGCCTTTTTTCTAATTATCAAAAAAAGAACTCATGCACCACTGATGAAGTGTGTTATGACCACGCGATATGAATCTTAACAAATCCTTCTAGTTGGGTTCCTGTCTTGTTCTTATTATGTTTATTAAGCTCATGTTTTGATGATTGACAAACTTCATCACTGGAATCTGATCCGTACATGTTTGATTGTTATTCATATTCCGTTGATTGCCTACCTAGTCAAAGGACCAGTTATATGAATTGTTGTCCCAATGTGCAGTGTTACAATTGCACACATTTGTCTTATGTGCCAATTGTCTAGTACTTTTCTGGACAATGTCATCACATAAGTGAGACGAATTTTTAGTGGTCCTTTCAAGCATCCACTAATGAGGAAACTTCTCTCCCAATGTTCATCATATATATATATATTCTCTACCAAGAGAGAAGTTCAAGTTTTTGCAAATCATAAAAGAAAATCTTCTCAAGCAAAAGCCTCATCTAGTACTATAAAAATTCAGCAATTTAGAAACATTTTGCTCACAAAGAAATATGTTAGTAGTTCTAGGATGATTGATTTTTGTATTGATCTTATAATTGTAAACTCACGTCTCATCTTTGAGATTTTTATGAGTAGTTTTGTGGTTGAGTTTGTGTTGAGTTGTGTTTCTAGCTAGAGTTAGCTAGTGGAGTTCTCCAGCAGAGTTATTGTTAAGTGTGTGTAGCAATGGAGCTATTGCTGGTGAGTAGAAATTAAGAGTTTAATTCGTAGATTACATAGAGGTTGTAATCAGTTTGTTTGCTTGAAGTTTAGTGGAGAGTCGGGTGAAATCCTACTGGGGTAGGCCGTGGTTTTACTCCTTTAAGCAAGGAGGTTTCCATGTAAACATTTCGTGTCATTTACTTTCCTATAGCTTTTATTATGTTCTAATTGTTCTTGAATATCCTCATATAGGGACCTGGTACCTAATCAGGTCCTAGTTACAGTGGTGGACTCTTACGAACCATCAATTGGTATCAGAGCGGTACTTCATATAAGGTTAACACCTAGGAAGGATCCTATTCAAGATGGCAGTTCCACTCAGTCTTGAGGAAGGTCAATCAACTACACGACCCCCAAGGTTCAATGGGCAGTTCTATAATTGGTGGAAAATCAGAATGCACAATTTCATCGTGGAGGATGGTGAGTTGTGGGATGTGATTTGTGATGTTCCTCATGTGCCCATGGAAGTTGTTAAAGAAGGGGAAATTTCTCTATCTATTCCCAAAGCCAGGAAGGACTATAATGTAGGTGACATGATGAAGATTGAAAAGAATTACAAGGCTAAAAAGATCCTTTTATGTGGAATAGGAACAGATAAGTACAACCGGATCTCTGCTTGTGAATATGCTAGGGAAATATGGGAAGCTCTGCAGGATGCTCATAAGAGAACAAGTCAAGTGAAGCAATCAAAGATTACCATGCTTACTACTCAGTATGAGCTGTTTAAAATGAGCGAAGTATAATCCATTCAATTCATGCATGCTCATTTCACATCTATTGTGAATGAATTTTAGTGCCTTAGAGAAAACATCAAGATGTATAAGTGATTCAGATGAATAAGTGAATGGTGATAACGCATCCATGTTCGTGAATGAAGATGAGTCAACAAAATCTAAATTCTTGTTAGCTTTCATGGCCAAATCTGAAGATGGAGCAAATGATGAGGTAACCTTCATTGATGTTCAAAATAACTTGAGAAACTATTATAAGAAAGTGTCTTGATCGATGCCTTTCACAATCATGCTATTGAAAAGGAGTCTCTAGCTAATGAACTAAATGAAATTGAAATAGAGAAGGTATCTTTATTTGCAAGGAATTCAAAGCTTGAAGTAAAAGTTGCTAAGAATAAAAATGAAAACAAAATGTTGAGTGACAAACTCGAAAAGATAACCGAGAAGGTGGAGGCAAGTAAGTCATTCACTAGTCTTGAAGAGAAGCTGAAAAAGGTCAGTTTAGAACTTACTGCCTCTCTTGAACGAAATAGGGAGCTAGAAAAGAATTTGAATAGCATTAAGAATGATCTAGAGAAATCCCTTTCGTGGACTGCTGCATTAGAGACTCTTACAAAGCTAAGTAATATGAGTCAAATTTTAAAGGTCTTGGATCTGAAAAGGACATTTCGTTATACAATCCTCATAGCAAATATGCATCTATTTCATATAATTGGTTGTGTACTTATTGTGGGAGGAATGGTCATTACAAAGAAAATTGTCAAGTCCTCCTCAAATCAAAGAGAGAAAATCTGAATTTTGCTCAAACCATCAAGGGACCTGGTCCCAAAGAGAGAAAGCCAACCTTGCCTGCATGGGTAAGAAGAAATCTTATCCATCCTTTTACTTGCCTAAAGGGACCAAAGCTCATGTGGCTAAGTTGGTCGGACTCTCCAAAAATGTTGCCGCACCGGTGTCGGATCAAACACGCACCCGTAGATATTTTTGAAGAGTCCAAGCAACTTAGCATGTGGGTTCCCAAAATTAACAAATGACTGTATGCAGGTGGAAGTGAGAGGACAGTCAACAAAATCAAAAATGATTTATGGATAGTGACTGCTCAAGGCATATGACCGGTAGGGCAGCCCGGTGCACTAAAGCTACCGCTATGCGCGGTGTCCGGGGAAGGGCTCCACCACAAGGATGTATCGTACGCAGCCTTACCTTGCATTTCTGCTAGAAGCTATTTCCAAGGCTTGAACCCATAACCTCCTGGTCACATGGCAGCAACTTTACCAGTTACTCCAAGGCTTCCCTTAAACATATAACCGGTAAAAACTAAGAATTTTCTCTCACTCAAAGCATTTCATGGAGGTAATGTGTCATTTGGGAATGGAAAGAAAGGGAATATTCTTGGTGTTGGTCAACCGAGTTACTCGGACTCTTCACTTTCGATATCGCACCCATGTCAATACGACATGGTGTGGGTGTGGGTGTAGGTGTGGGATTCGTACTCGATCTGGTCAACTGATTATGAGTACTTTGACCAAAATTGACTGGGAAAGCCCGGAGAGATTTAAGAAATTCTGTAATCAAAACAAAAGCTAAGGTGAAATTAAAGAAAATGAAATATCTTTTTCTCCTCAAGTTTTCCACAAAATTTCTCATAATTTATGTTTTATAACTCTATTTTTAGATATTTAAATTATTTGTCACTGAATCCCCGCACCCATATCCATCCCTAGATTCATATCCCCGAATCTTTAAATTGAGACCGAGAAGGATCCGACCTCTAGATCCGTACTCGTATCAGACACACGCACCCGAGTCCGAGCAACTTAGTTGGTCATATTGGTAAGTCTCTTGCTCATGCTATTGAAGACATTTATTATGTGATTGGTCTGAAGTATAATCAGCTGTATAATCTGCTGAGTGTCCCGAATGTGTGACAAAGGAAATGAAGTGAAGTTCCTACCTGATTCATGTACTGTCACAAATCCTAAAAGTGGTGAAGTGATTTTGGTTGCCAAAAGATGCAAAAATATGTAAGTGGCAGATCTTGATTCTTTTTGTGGTGAGGATTTAAAATGCCCAAGTGTTGTTGGGAATGATGATGAGCTATGCCATAAAAGGTTAGGGCATGTGAGTTATTCATTGATCAACAAGCTAATGTCAAGGGAACTGGTGCGTGGACTGCCCAACAGAAAGTTTGTGGATTATAAGGTGTGTGATGCATGTGTTAAGAAAAAGCAGATTCATTCCTCATTCAAGCCAAAGAAAGTGGTTAGTTTTTCTAGGCCACTTGATCTCCTTCACAAGGATCTTTGTGGACCTATGAAGAATCCAAATCATGGAGGAAAGAAATATATGTTTGTAATTGTTGATGACTATTCAAGGTACATCTGGACTCTGTTTTTAAGAAGTAAAAATGAAACACTTCAGGTGTTTACTATGTTTGCCAAACAAGTTCAAGTCAAGATGGGCAATAAGATAGTAAGCATCCGATCAGATCAACAACATGCCAAGTGAATTCCCACAAAGTGGGGTCTGGGGAGGGTAAGTGTACGCAGTCCATACCGCTACCTCAGATGAAATGGAGAGACTATTTCTGATAGACCCCCGGCTCAGGACAAATAACAGTATAGCCAACAAACAAACAGAAAACATAAAAGCACACCACAAAAATGGGATAACACACTACTAGATAATAATGAAACAAGGCACCCACAAGTAATACTATAATGAAATCATGGGACTGAATTTGAAAATGTCAACATTGATGAGTTCTCCGCTGAAAATGGAATTAGTCAAAATCTCTCAACTCCTCGAACCCCTCGGCAAACTGGAGATGTGGAAGGAAAATTAGGACTCTTGAACATATTGCAAGAACAACGTTGACTACCAATGGCTTATGTAAAAGTTTTTGGGCTGAAGCAATAAACACTGCATGCCGCATGACAAATGGGTGCTTGATCCTGCTGAATGAAACTCCCTATGAACCGATGTTTGGAAGAAAACCTAAGGTATCTCATCTTAGGGTGTTCGGATGTAAGTGCTTTGTCCAAAATAATGGTAAGGACAACCTAGGAAAGTTTGATCCTAGAAGTGATGAGGGAGTATTTCTTGGTTACTCATCTCAAAGTAAAGCTTACAGAGTCTTAAGAAACGGACTTAGTGTGTTGAAGAAAGTGTTCATGTGATCTTTGATGAGATGAATGAGCTTGGTGAGAAAGGAGTCCAGATGAAGAAGATATAGAAGAACTCCTACAAAGTCTCAGAGAGTGTTGACCAGTCAAATTCAACAAAAGAAAATCCATCCACAAGTGAACAAGGTAAAATTAAATTAGGCGAAGATATCTCTTCATCAACTCAGATTCCTGATGCTTCAGAACATGATACCTCTGAAAATGATCTCAATGATTCTCTACCTACTGTTGATGGAGGTGAAGAGGAACCAGTAGAAGAACCAGGTACAGGCAGCAACAAACTGACTTGTAGTTATAAAATAGGAGGCATCTGAAGTCACATCCTTTGGACAATCCGGTCTCCCCTTTTGACTAAGGAATGCACACTCGATCTAAGACAAGAAGCATGGTTGCGAAGAAGCATGATTGCCTTCTTAGCATTCTTGTCTCAAATTGAGCCAAAAATATCAAGGAAGTCTTGCAACATGAAAACTGGGTAATTGCAATGCATAAGGATCTTCATCCGTTTGAAAAAAAACAAGGTATGGCATCTGGTTCCTAAACCCTCTGACTAAACTGTTATAGGGACCAATGGGGGTGTAAAACAACAAACTAGATAAGTTTGGAACCACAATGAGGAACAAGGCTAGGCACTGGTAGTGCATGGCTACAATCAAGAAAAAGGTATACATTATGATGAAACATTTGCTCCAGCAGCTAGGATAGAAGTTATTTGGACTCTTAATGCTTTTGCATCCTACATGGAGTTCAAACTGTTTCAGATGGATGTAAAAAGTGCATTCCTGAATGGATACCTGCAGGAAGAAGTATATGTGAAGCGGCCTCCAAATTTTGGAAGTCATAAGTTTCCAGATCATGTGTTAAAGCTTGACAAAACTCTATATGGTTTGAAACAAGCACCAAGAGCGTGGTATGAAAGGCTATTCAAATTCTTGGAAAAGATTGACAACGCTCTTTTCTTAAGATCCAGAGGAAAGAATCTACTCATTGTACAGGTCTATGTGGATGACATCATATTTGGATCAAATTTAAGTTCTATATGCGAAGACTTTGCCAGGCTCATGGAAAGTGAGTTTGAAATGAGCATGATGGGTGAGCTTAAGTTCTTTCTTAGGCTACAAGTGAATCAAACATTTGATAGAATTCTGATCAATCAACAAAAGTACATCCTTGAGTTGTTGAAAATACAAGATCGAGGACGCTAATCCAATAAACACTCCAATTGGCACTTCTACCAAATTGGACAAGAATGAACCTGGTCCCTCTGTGAATGAGAACATGTATTGAGGTATTATAGGTCATCTTTTATATCTATAACTACCAGCAGGCCGAACATTATGTTTAGTGTTGGCATGTGAGAAGATTTCAAGTATGTCCAAAGGAGTCTCACTTGAAGGAAGCCAAACAAATTTTGAAATACTGAAAGGGAACAACCGATCTTGCTCTATTCTATCCATATGGAGATACCTTTGATCTATTGGGTATGTTGACGCTGATTATGCTGGATTCTTGTTGATAGAAAAAGCACAAGACCTGGAAACAAAACTCGGTTGCCCTTTCTACAGCTGAAGTTGAATATGTAGCTGCTATAGAACTCGGTTGCGCTTTCTACAACTGAAGCTGAATATGTAGTTGCTGCTACATGTTGCGCTCAACTTCTACGGATCAAGCAACAGCTTGAGGACTTAAGAGTGGTTGCTAAGAGTGTGACATTGTTTTTTTGACAACACCAGTACTCTTAATATGGCAAAGAATCTAGTCCAACACAAAAGGGAAAAACATATGGATATTTGACATCACTTCCTAAAAGACAATAATGAGAAAGGGTTTATCAACATGCAATTTTGTCAAACGGAGGACCAGCTTGCTGATATCTTCACCAAAGCTCCTGAAAGGTAAAACTTTGAAAGGATTCGAACTAGGCTCGATCTAATCAAATTCCATCGTTTCATACTCAACATCGTGGCTGTGAAATGTGGGCTGCCATATGATGCAAAAATTCTTGCGTTATTTTACTGCTTTACTATTTAATGATACCAAATAAGGGAATATTAGTGTGATTGTGCGAGTTTGGTGAAAAGGGGGAAGGTCAGTGTGCACATGGTGATAGGGAGAACTTTTCAAATAGACGGCTTAGTAATGCTAGTAAGTGATGTTGGTGGTGTGGATGGCTGCTCTGAGAAGTCTAAGAAGTCTCGGTTTGTCATCGTCAAAAAGGGAAAATTATTGGGTACCAGCCTTGTTCTTATTATGTTTATTATGCGCATGTTTGATGATTGACAAACATCATCACTGGAACCTGGTCTATGCATGTTCGATTGCTATTCATGTTCCCTTAATTTTCTAACCTAGTCAAAGGACCAATTACGTGGACTGGTGTCCCAGTGTGCAGTATTGCAGTTGCACACATTTGTCTTATGTGCCAGTTGTCTGGTACTTTTCTGAATAATGTCAGCACATTAGTGGGACGAATTTTCAATGGTCCTTTATAGCATCCACCAATGAGGGAGCTTCTCTTCAAATGCTCATCATATATATATTCATCATCCACCAAGAGAGTTCATGGTTTTGCAAATTCAAAAAGAAAACCTCATCTGATACTACAAAAATTCAGCAATTAAGAAAACTCTTACTCATAGCGAAATATATTATTGGTTCTAGGCTGATTGGTTTTTGTATTGATCTTATAACTGTAAACTCACGTCTCATGTTGGAGATTCTTGTGAGTAGTTTTGTGGTTGAGTTGTGTTTCTAGCTAGAGTTAGTTAGTGGAATTCTCACAGTAGAGATATTGTGAGTGTGGAGCAATAGAGCTATTGCTAGTGAGTAGGAATTAAAAATCTAATTCCTAGATTACATAAGAGTTCTAATCAGTTTGTTTGCTTGAAGTTTAGTGGAGAGTTTGGTGAAATCTTACTGGGGTAGGTCGTGGTTTTACTCCCTGAGCAAGGAGGTTTTCACGTAAAACATTTCGTGTCATTTTACTTTCCTACAGTTTTTATTTTGTTCTTATGTACTTGAATATCCTCATATAGGGACTTGGTACCTAATCAGGTCCTGGTTACACTGGTGAACTCTTACGAACCATCACTTCTCTTTGTTCTTATTTCATGAATGACCAATTTTTGATAAATAATAGGCTCGTTAAAAGGGAGAATACAACCTTAGGACTCGTTAGAGAGAGACCTAGATCTCTTGTTATTTTGATATAAATTCCTTCCCTTTCTTTTATTCCCTCTGCCTGTTTAAATAGTCCTATTACAAGATGCTTTACAAAACTAGGAATCTACCACATAGAAAATCTATTCAAATAAGAACTCCAATGAAACTAAACTACTATCTATTTTGATGCAGCCAAAATACTGCCAACTGCATCAGATTTAATGAGTCTAACACAGTGCAGTAGATCAAAAAACATACCTGACAAGCAAGCCAACTGAAGAACTTAAGCAATCTATAATTACACTACAAACACATACTCAAATACCACAAGTCACAACCAACTACTTTACAGTAGCCCCTAATCATCCCAGGACCATGCTTAATCATATTTTTGTAGCTTTTTACCTGCACTCCAATTCCTACATTCTTCTGAACCATTAATAGGCTAAATAATTGAGATTTCACACCACCTAGTTACGCTTTCTATGTTTCAGAAAAACAGTACAAAACATCAACTTTTTAATGTATTCATCATGAATTTTGCACATATATGAATGATGTTGGATATTACTAAGTGATATCAATTTGAGGGAAGACTTGGTCATCTTATGTGGGCAAGTATTACAAACAGGTGCAATTACAATATTTGTTTTTTTTTGCTCAAGTCAATGACAACCCCTTAAAATTGTCCGCACATTTCACCTAGGCACCTCAACTAAGACTTAAATCTATTAGACACTCTAACATTAACAAATATTTACCTATTAAACATTTCTCTGACAATCAGTCAAAAATTAAAGTGTGTGTAGTACACATTCAGATGACATGGAAAAGCAACAAATTAAATAAAGCCAAGTGGCATTTAGGCCCAAAATAATTATAAAAAATGATTTTGGAGTATTAAAAAAAAAGAAGAAAACATAATTTTAAATCTAGTTAACTAATCCTAAAAAAAACAGCAAAAGAAAAAGTAAACCCTAATGTTTTACGACCCCTCCCCCCACCCCCAAACAATCATCCTCCTTCTTCTCCCAAAACCACCATTGGCGACCACCCACAAACCCATCAAGCTTTCCCTCTTATTTTCATTTTTTTTCTTTTTCATCATTGATTTCTTTAACATTTTTCTTGATCAAATTTTTGTGATAGTCTTCATGAAGGATAACGTGATACTTTAGATCTGTAATATGAATAAAAAAGTTGAAGAGTAATTTTTTTAGACTTGTATAGAAAAATTAATATTTTTAGATATTCCTTTATTTTACTAAACGAAAAATAACTCTTGCAGCCGTTATTGGTCAAAAATTTCTGGATGGATTGAGGTTAAGGTGGATAAAAATGATCGTGGATTGGTGGCAGGGGCTACGTTGTTGAAAGAAGAAAGGCGGGAAAGTTTTTCTTAAAGAAAAAAAAGATTAATACCAAAGATGAAGAAGAAAGGAATATTTTGGAAAAAAAATTAAAAAAAGTTGTGATAATATTGATTCACGCACTCAATAGCAAGTGTATTTCACTTGTTGTGCCACATCAGCATGAGGTGCTTAATAGGTACAAATTTTTTAAGATGGAGCGTCTAATAGGTACAAATCCTAGTTGAGGTGCCTAAGTGAAATATGCAGAAAACTTTAAGGGGTTGTCGATGACTTAAGCCTTTTTTTATAAAAGTACCAGTTATATAGATATCAACAGGTATACTACACGCATTGTGTAGTCAGCCTCAAAAGGTAACCAATTATAAAAAGGGTCCTAACTACTATACTAATAACAATCTGCCTAGTATATCAAAATATCTTCAGTTTTTATTAACATTTCATGGTTACACCAAAGTAAAACAGACCTAAACAATTCATCTTGAACTTCTGAATGGTGCTATATTTGTCCTCAAAACATCTCTGATGTCTATCTGCCCATATAGACCATCAAATACATGTTGGGACAATCTTCCATCTCTCCTCCTTGTTGGTTGCATGCCATCTGATCATCTCTGTTCTAGCATTGTAAAACTTCCTTAATGTTGCCTGGCATCACCCATCTAATTTTAAGTTGATAAAAAAATTTCACAGTTGGTCAGCCCATTTGCAATGTAAGAAAAGATGACTCATTGTCTCGTTATGTTCACCACAAAAGGTTATCTTGAGCATAGTTGAAATCCTCTTTTAGCCAGGATTTTGTGAGCCGAAACTGCTTCTTCCACCAATAACCAGCTAAAACAGGCCACTTTGTGTAATTTTACTTTTCGTATCATTTTCCATGGCCAGCACTCCACCTGATTGTTGCAAGAATTTTAGAACCTTGTAAACAGATTTTACTGAGAATTTCCCCTGGTTGTCAGGTTGCCAAACCAACCTGTCTTCCTCCTCCACAAAACCATTAAAACTGGGCAAGAGTGTTGTAGAATTTTATCATTTTCAGCAGTTCCCAAAGTCCACATATCTGCCACTATTGTTTGTTGTTGTTGACATAAGATGAAAATTTATGGATGCAGTTGTTTGAGACGACATGACCAATCCAGTTTTCAATCCAAAATGAGATCTTTCAGTCACTCCTAACCTTATACCCCTGTTTTGACTTAAATAAAGGCCAGCGATTCTTGATGGACCTCCAAATGCTACATCCATATAGAGTAGATACATTGTTTGTTGTCCAGTTGCCTTCTTCTCCATATCTAACTCTGATGACATCTTTCCATAGCATATTCTCTTCTGTGGCATATCTACATAGCCACTTCAACATCAAAATCTAATTGTGTGCTTTCATGTTCCTGACTCCCCTGACTCCTTCTTTCTTATTGTTAGTTAATTCTTGCCATTTCACTAAATGGATCTTCTTTTTGTCTTTGTTGCCTTGCCAGAGCAAGTTTCTCCTTAAAATATCAATCTTGTTGACCACATTAACAAGGAACAGAAATAGACATCATATAAGTGGGGCAATATCAAGCACAATGATATGTACTGACCTTTCAATTTGTTAACCTTCTCTCACATTTTTCTAGCACACCATACCAAATCCCCTTTGATTTGCTCTTAGCTCCCAGAGACATACCCAAATAGTCTGTAGGTAGTTCACCCACCTTGCCACCCAAAATGTTCGCCTATTTTTTAATGTCATTCACCTCATTTACGGGAAATATGTAGCTCTTCTCCAATTAATTTGGAGACCTGATATTGCTTCTAACAAGATAAAAATAATCCTCAGAATCAGAACTTGTCTTTTTTAGGCCTCACAAAACACCAAAGTATGATTCGCATATTGTAGATGAGTTATTTCAAGGTTGTTCACTAGCCTGGGGTTTGCCTGAAATTCCTTGATCCAACCAATTAATCTAGCAGTTTGAATCATCTTGCACATTCATTCCATTGCCAACATGAAAAGAAAAGGGATAACAGATCCCCCTGTCTTAAAAACTCTCTGCGGGGGGTAAGAATCCAGTTGAACTTGTGTTTATCAAGACAATTTTACCGTACTAAAGCAATTTTGATCCACTTTATCCATTTAGTACCAAAAGCCATCTTTTGAAGGAGCTCAAGCAAATATTTCCAGTTTAGATATCAAAAGCTCTTTGGATATCAAGTTTGCACAAAATTCCTAGCGCATTACTCCTCTATCTAGCATCTACACACTTGTTAGCTATTAGAATTGCATCCATGATTTGTCTTCCTTTAATGAAATTCATGAGTTGTTTGTCCACCACTCTGTTTATCACGTTCTTCAGCCTTTATGCTAACATCTTTGATAGGATCTTGTATACGCTCCCAATTAAACTAAATTGATTGGCCTGAAGTCATCGAGTTCAATAGCCCCCACTTTCTTGGGAATAAGAGCTACAAATGCAGAATTATAGCTTTTTTCAAAAAAAAAAAAACCTTCTACATGAAAATTTTGTACAACTATTATCACATCAGAGCTAATCACCTCCCAACACTAATTGAAGAAAGCCATAATGTACCCATCGGGCGTTGTCCCTTGCACATTGTTTGATACTTTCCAAGATTTCATATGGCTCAAAGGTGGTATCAGCATCTCATTGTTGTCTCCGACATTAAGCATTGGGCAATCTCTCATATTGAACTGTAGTCTCCATTATTCAATTTCTGAGTAAAGCTCTTCAAAGTATGAGACTATCTCTTTTTGATGTCTACTGGGTCTGTCAAAATACCTTGTCAGAATACCCCTCTCACTGAGATTTTGTCAATGGTGTTGGTGAGCATTAGCAGGCCTGTAAAGAATGGATCTTGGGTCTAACTCAACCTCAAAAGCTAGCTCTAGAGGGAACGATTGACTAAGTCGATATAAAGACCAAGTACCCATCATTCTTCCGATGTGAGACTCTTAAGACCGCACGCTCAGGCATCATTAACAGGAGCGTGGATGATGTGGGGTGTATTAATGCATTCTAGCATTACTATTCTTACTTAGCCTAAGAATAAGTAAGCTATATGGTATGGACTGCGTACACATTACTATTCTTACTTAGCCTAAGAATAAGTAAGCTATATGGTATGGACTGCGTACATCTTACCCTCCCCAGACCTCACTATGTGAGAATACACTGGGTTTTTTGTTGTTGTTGTTGTTGTATTCTTACTTAGCCTTGTTTTGAGGATAATTCGTGTGCTTTATGTGTTAATATGATATAAATAAGCATCTAAGCGTCCAAGTGCATGATTATAATGTTCAAAGTGTTTCCAAACAAGTTTGTACTTAATTGAGTCATTTAGAGTTCAACTCGGAAAACTAGTATTACTAGCTTGAGCTAGGTGTGTGTCTAGTTGGTTTCATTGGGATTTTAATGTGTTAAAGGAGTTTCAAATGGTTTAAATGTGTAATTATGAGTGGAACAACTTGTTTGTAATGTGCAAAGTTAAATTTGATTAAGTCAAGAATCGGAACATAAAGTTGAAGATCATTGCAAACTAGCCTTATCTTAGCTTTTGTTTTGATTCGTCGTTGAGAATATTGTGTTGTTTTGATCTCTAATATGTGGTGTATGATATTGTAGGAGGCTTTATGAGCTGAATATGGTGATATATTGATGATTTAAAGGCCGAAAATTCATTGAAAATACACTACAAAAGGCATAGACAAAGAATAGGACGTTTAACACTTAGAATAAATTTTGAACGCAACTTCCAGTGAGTCGACGCGTCGCGTCGCTATTTCCAGTGCAGCCAACGCGATCAACGACGCGACACGTTGCTCATGACAACGCGATCATCATCGTGTCGCGTCGCTGTCTCCATGCACAGCAAAATACAATTTCAATTTGCACACGGCTTAGGCTTTATTGATTAATAATTAAATGGCACACTTTTCAAGGTGGTGGGAATCTTTTTAATCCCACAAGAAGTGGGACTATATTACATTGCACAACAGAAAAACACCTGGAGACGTTTTTTTTTTTAAATCGGTAACTTATATTCCTCAACATTCAGGGCTATGCTGGCCACCTCCAAAAGTAATTACAGATACGGAAAATATGAAAAAAGACAGAAATATTTACAAAGAACCTATGAAATCCACTAATTGGATTTCCTCTTCTTCTATATTTTGTTCTTTACACCAAAAACCTAAGGAAGTAATTACTGTCCATTTAATCTTCTGTATTAAGCATTCTTTTCCTTCAAATATTCTCTGATTCCTTTCCTTCCAGATATTCCACCAAATACAAACAAGTATCGTCTTGTGGGATTAGGAATATATATATATGTATTGCACAACAGAAAAACACCTGGAGACGTTTTTTTTTAAACTGGTAACTTATATTCCTCAACATTCAGGGCTATGCTGGCCACCTCCAAAAGTAATTACAGATACGGAAAAGGACAGAAATATTTACAAAGAACCTATGAAATCCACTAATTGGATTTCCTCTTCTTCTATATTTTGTTCTTTCCACCAAAAACCTTAAGAAGTAATTACTGTTTATTTAATCTTCTGTATTGAGCATTCTTTTCCTTCAAAAATCCTCTGATTCCTTTCCTTCCAGATATTAAACCAGATACAAGCAGGTACCGTCCTTCACCACTTCTTTTGACTCTTGCTGCCCCCTTCTGATACAACAACTCAATAAGTCTGTTGTGTGTTCTGGCATACACCAATTTAGGCTAGCTAAATTGAAGAATAAAGCCCATACTTGTGTTGTTACTTTGCAATTTAAAAATATGTGTTTGTTGGTTTCCAGTGCCTCTTTGCAAAGTAAGCATCTGGAAGGTATGCTGATGCCCCTAGTCTGTAATGCTTCATGAGTCAGGCAGGCTCTTTTAGGTACCAACCAGACAAAACACTTCACTTTAGTAGGAGCCACACTCTTCCAAACAGCACTCCATGGCCCTGTTTTCCTTCCTCCAGTTACAGATAGACCCCACTTATACAATATGTTGACAGAGAATCTTCCAGTAGGGTGTTGTCCCCATAATAGTCTGTTTGTTTCCAAGTTCGTGCCTGGGAAGCCTTTTATAATATTCAGCAGTTCAATTACCCCTTCTATTTCCCAGTCATTTAACAACCATCTGAAGACCAAATTCCACCCTGTTGAGACCACAACTCACTAATTCTGCTATCAGGGTGCACACTGATAGAATAAAGTCCAGGATACAAACTTTGAAGAGATCCTTGACCAGTCCAGTCTTCTTTCTAGAATAAAACCTTATCCCCCTCCCAACTTTAACTTTTGTAATAACTTTTAAAGCCAGCCAAAAGCTTCTAATAGTCCTCTAAACTCCAACTCCATAAGTGGTTGTTACTTCACCTGAACACCATTGCGCTTCTTGGCCGAATTTATGTTGTATCACCTCTTTCCATAATGCATGCTCCTCTTTATTGTACCTCCACAGCCACTTGTTTAGCAAACTTTAATTCTGTAACTTGAGATTCCTTACTCCCAACCACCTATTGAACTGTTGCCCATTTTACTAAATTGAAACTACCCTCAGTTTTATTTCCTTTCCAGAGGAAGTTTCTTCTCAAAGCGTCCAGAGTTTTGATCACCCCACTAGGCATAAGGAAAAGGGACATCACATATGTTGGTAGGGAATCTAGCACAGAGTTTATCAAAGTGACTCTACCTCCCAATGAAAGGTACTGAGACTTTCAGAGTGCCAACTTCCTCTCGGTTTTCACAATAATCCCATCCCAAATATGAGTTGCTTTATGTTTTTACCCCAATGGCATGCCTAGATAGACTGTTGGTAGCTTCTCAACCTTGCACCTCAAGATGTTTGCTAGTATTTGTAATTGCTGAACTTCTTTTATAGGAAAGATATTGCTTTTTCTCCGGTTAACCTTAAGTCCAAAACAAGCCTCAAAAACTACCAGAATCACCCTTAAATAACACAATTGTTCCTGGTTTGCTTCACAAAACACTATTGTATCATCGGCATACAGTAAATGTGTCAACTCTATATTCTCATTTGCCCTTTTTTGTTATATTGAAGCCTCTAATCCAATTATTTTGCAAAGCTTTCTTCATTAGACTTTCCAATCCCTCCATAGCTAGAATAAAAAAGAATGGAGATAGAGGATCCCCCGTCTAAGCCCTCTTTCTGCTGGAAAAAAACCTACAGGTTTTCTATTAACAAGGAGAAGAACCTGTGGGTTTTAATACAAAAGTCTATCCAACTGAGCCATCTACTTCCAAATACCATCTGTCTAAGAGTGTTATCAGGAACTTCCAATTTAAATGGTCGTACGATTTCTCAATATCCAACTTGCACATAACCCATGGTATATCTCCTCTAATTCTAGTGTCAATATACTCACTAGCAATTAAAGCAGCATCCGTTATTTGTCTACCTTTAATAAAGTCCATCTGATTTTTGTTCACAAGCTTGCTCATCACCCTTTTCAATCTCTCTGCTAAAACCTTGGCTATGATTTTGTACACCCCGGTGATCAAGCTAATTGGTCTAAAGTCTCTCAGATCATTTGCCCCTACCTTCTTTGGAATAAAAGCTACAAAGGTAGCATTAAAACTCTCTTCAAATTTCTAGTGAGTGTGGAAGTTGTGGAAGGTCATCATTAGGTCCTCCTTTATAGTTTCCCAAAAAGTTTGAAAAAAAACCATTGTGTAACTATCCGGCCCAGGTGCTTTGTCTACTGCACACATTTTGATCCCTTCTAACACCTCCTCCTCTTCAAAATTTCTTGTAAGCCATTCTTGTTCCTTTATAGTAATAGTTTGAACATCAAAAATACTCAAATTTGGTCGCCAACTTTCAGATTCTTTGTAAGGATTTTGATAGAAATCCACAATTGACCTCTTAATTCCCGTAGAATCCGAGGACAGAATCCCATTGATCAACAAAGAATCTATAGTGTTGATTCTCTTGTGCGCAGTGGCCATTCTGTGGAAATACTGTGTTCTTGTCCCCCCTTTACAACAACAACAAAAAACCCAGTAAATTGTCACATCATGGGGTCTGGGGAGGGTAGAGTGTACGCAGTCCATACCGCTACCTCTAAAGAGGTACAGAGGCTGTTTCCGATAGACCCCCAGCTCAAGACAAAGGACAGTATATAAGACATCAAAAGCATAGAACACGATAAAAATAACATAGGTAGGACATCCACACAAAATTGTACATTGCCAAACAAAGGACGCTGAGGCCCTCTTACTTACTGACTACGACTCATCCACCCACCTTAGCCCTCTACCCTAATGTTATTCCTCCATACCTTCCTATCCAGGGTCATTTTCTCAGTCAGTTGTAATCGCTCCAAGTCACGTTTAATCATTTCCCTCCAGTATCTCTTCGGTCTACCCCTACCCCTCTTGAAACCATCCAAGGCCAACCTCTCACACCTACGAACCGGGGCATCCGTGCCCCTCCTCATCACATGACCAAAACATCCAAGGCCAATCTTGTCCCCCCCCCCCCCCTTTGATCCACTGAATTCTGGATCTCTGTCTCCAATGGATTTCCTCATTTCTAGCCACTTCTTCATAGTCCATGGCCCACTATGCTTTCATTAGTAACTCATCATCGGTAAGAGGTCTGGCCTCTTGTATGGCTTCCGGACTTCCAATTTGCTCCAAAAGTTGATCCTTTCTAGCCCTCCAATTACCTTTATTCTCCTTGCTCCATTCTTTGAGTTTTACTTTCAAAAGACTTAATTTTGTTGCTAACTTAAAGTTAGCTCTTCCTGTCACATTAAAAGAATTCCACCAGTCTTGTACTTTGGACTTGAAGCCCTCTACATTCAGCCACCATTTTTCAAACTTGAAATATGATCTCTTGAAGACATCATCCCCACATGACAACAAAATTGGATTGTAATCAGAACCCAAACTAGGCAAGGAACTCTATCTAATTTGAATTAACAATTCATCCCATGGAAATGAATACAGGAATCTGTCGATCCTTGATGCATTTCTATGATCTGGCCCTCCTCTCCAGGTGTAAGACCCCCCTCCAAATAAAGGGGGGTCTACTAGCTCCACTTCATTGATGCAACTAGAGAAGTCTGTCATTGCTCCCGAAAGTCTAGTACAATTTGTTTTTTCTGAAGGAAATCTGGTAGTATTGAAATCGCCACAAACCACCCAGGGTCCTTCACAAAAGCTCCTCATTGCACCTAATTCTTCCCATAGTTCCTTCCTTTCATTTCGATCACAGGAAGCATATACTGTTGCTAGAAACCAAGTAGCATCTACATTAATGCCGCTCAACTTGCAAGTGATCATCTAGTTGCCACTTCCCACTATCTCCCCCTTCCAAAATCTTTTATCCCACGTAATAATTATACCCCCTTTACTACCTGATGCCTCCATCCAAATTCCCATCATCCATCTATTACCCCCTAACTGTTGAATATGATCTCCCACTGCCCCCCTTTAATTTTGTCTCCACCAACACTATAATATCTACTCCCCCTTGTTGTAATCTGCTCCTGACCAAATTTCTTTTGGCCTCCTTATTAAGCCCCCTCACATTCCATGATAGGACATTGAGCTTCATTATAACAATGTGATTAGTTTCCTCCCCCTACTTTTTGATTCACTCCTTGGCTCCCCTTTTTTCAATTTTACATAGAAAAACAAGTTCCTCGGTTCCTAAGGAACTGTCTGCTTTTCCCCATTTTCTGCCAAAATCAAAACAAGATTCTTTATTCCTCTTCTTCCTCTTCTGGTCAATTTTTAGGAGTAATACTTTGGCTTCCTCTGTGCACCCTTCAAAAACAGCTCCAAATTCTTGACTGAGCCTGAGAATATTGCTCTATAACTAGTGATTTGCCCTCTCTCCTGCATCTTTACTACACCTAGAAGCATCGCAATTAATAGGAGTTGGCTCCCCCAGAAGAACAATTTGTTGCATATTCCCCTGTTCTTCACTATCATTGACTTTATCATCTCTTCCCCCATTGTTGTTATTGAGCAGTTTTGCATGCTTTTGTTCTTCTTTGCTTCCTGGAGATTTTTTCCTGAAGATCCTCTTGCTTCACACACTACCATCATACTCTGTTCTCTGCATGTAAAGAAATCATTCTAGACTTCTGATTTGTTTGCCCAGTCATTTATTTCATTAATAAAGGGCTCAGGGTTTTGCTTTAACCTTAGAAAGGATTGGGCCTGCTTTTGGCCCAAAAAGGTTTTATTAGGGCTTTTTTGGTCCTTCACTTGTCCAGATGGAGTGGGGTCTCTTGACATGTTGCCCCTCACGTGATTGTTATCATCAAAATAGCCTATGTCTTCTCTAGCTTTAGACTTTCCTTTATCAGCTACCAAACCCTCGTCTTGTCAAACATCTTGTACCTGGAGACTTCTGACGGGCCAGTTTCTTGAAAATCACCCTTTGTCTCTCAAGCCATCAACATCTCTCTTTCATTCTTTTTCCGGTAAGTCGCCGGAGCTTCCACCCAGATGGGAAGAGTGAAGACAAATTCGTCGTCAGCGATATCAATGGAGGTCGAAATCTTACATGTCGTACCTCTGACTCGAATTCTTGCCCATCGGAGATAATTCTTCAGATCAGTCTCCTCTTCCGTCTCTAACCATCCCCCACATCTTTCACCGATCTTCTTAATCATTGAGCTAGACCACAGATGGAGGGGAAGTCCTAATACTCGCACCCAGAACCAGTCAAAGTCCTGTTGTTTTAGTAATGCACCTGCCGTTGGCGACCACCACTGGAGACGTAATTGGCTTCCTTGTCATCTCCAATCTCCCATCAGAACATGTTCTGCTGCTCTTGACGACTGAAATTCGAACAAAAACATTGCTCCATTCATGTCGTACATTTGTATGCCCTGAGCACCCTTCCAAGTCTGTTGGGCCCATCTTCTCAAGTTGTTTCTTGTGGGAACATCAGCCCCCTCAAATTTTCCCTATAGACATCCACTTAACAAATCTTTATCTGCAAGATGAACTTTAGTCATTAATATCTCAGCACAATCCGAATCTTCAGCTCCTTCTGCCACATTTGTTTCTGTCTCTGTCCATTTGCTTTTATGGAACATTTCTAAGTAACTTCCCTTCCCCTTGTCTGCAAATAAATCTGCCTCTCCCTTGTATTTCTTAACCCCTGACTATGCCGTAACTCTATTAATAAAGACATTTATTTTCTCTGCCAGCCTTTCCCATCCTTCATTAAAATTATTTTCTAGTACTATAGTAACTGCGCTTTCTTTGCCTTTGATTGAGATTAAAGATACAAATCTCCCATATAGATTGAACTTTAAAGACAAGAAAAAGCTAGTAGAGTAGTCATTGCATCTCCATGTTTTAAAGATTCTCCCCCTGATGGCTGAAGCTTCTCTGAGTCTTCTGCAGACCCAAGTGAGTGCTCCCTTGCTCAGAATCAACCTCCTCATGTGGAACCTAGCCCTCTCCACCCAATCAAACCAAGTTTCAACTCTAGATCTTGTCTCTGTGATGTCGTAAGATTTGCCCCCCTAATGAAAAAAGATTTTGTTATCCATCCGAATCAACTGGAGGAGAACTCGAAGGAAAGAGTGATCAGAGAGAAGAATGAAAGAAAAATGTGTAAATTCCGGTGGAAGAAGTCCACCGGAATGGATTTCAAAGTCCAAAAGGGACTTCAAAAGTGTGCCTCGATTATAGTGCCTCAGAGTATTACAATTTAAGTTTGTCAAAACATCATATAAAACACCTGGAGACGTCTTTTGGACAATTCTTGAATATTGAAACTGTGGAAGCGCTGGAACGTAGTTGGATTATTTTGGAGCGACTGCTCACATAATATTAGGTTTTTAATTATTTTAATTTGCTATTAATTATTTATACCATGTTTTCAATTATTTGGATCGTGATTATGAATATTAGTGGCTAAACGCCCTCTTTCCGGGGTTAAAGCCAAGAACATAAGTACTATTATTTTGAATTAAATTCATTTAATTTTTCTTATCATTATTGGTTGTTTGTTTATTCTTGATTTAACTATTTTGTGGACTGATCACCCATAAAATACATATATTGTTGACCTTTTGATCTTGGGAGAGGGAAAAGGGAGATAGAACATGGGAATAAACAAAGTAGGGTTTGTATTCTTTTATAAAATAAAGAATTCAAATTAGTGTCTAGGACAGGGATATACTTAGATGCCTTACTTGATTCAAACGTAGGATGATAGCTTTAATTCACTTAATTGGATTATTACATCTCCGCTCAACGATGTAGTTGTAATGTCCAAATTAGGTAAGCAATTAGAGGTCGGGAGACCATGATCATGCAATTAACCCTACGAATCAACAAACAAGATAAGCAAATTAACGAATGAAATTCAATAATATAATATGATTGTTCGAAGTGCTTTAACCCTGGGCTTTACTCCATTGATTGTTCCAAGATTTTAAATTTCACATTGTTTACTTCTAATTTATAATTTCGAAACTCTCTCTTAGTTACCCTTGCACCAATTGAATCTAACTGTAAACTGAAATCGAATCATTGTTGACACGTCTCAGTGGGATCGATACTTGGCTTGGCCACTTTACTACTTGATAAGACCACGTACAGTGGCGGACCCAGAATTTTATATAAATGGGTTCAATCAGCAAAAAGGTAAATGTTAATGATACCGATAGTGTAGCGCTAAACACAACAAATAATTTTTTCGTTGCTATTTTATTGCTTTTTTTTTTTTTGGTTAATAATATAATATCAAAATATGATTTATTTTTAAAAATAAAACACTCAACTTTTCTTTTTATTAAACAAAGATGGGAATAAATTAAAAATATGCACAAATTAAGATATATTTTTAAAAATTAAAATCAAAGTAGACTAACAATATATATATATATATATATATATATAGTTGCATGTTTTGGCTAAAAACTATAAAATAACTTTAAAAAAAGTGCCAAAATTCAATTAATTAAAATTTAAATTTTATTTGAAGTATAGTAGATTTTAGATTTTTATTGAATTTGAGTAATATATATATATATATATATATATATATATGTATGTATAGTTGCATGTTGTGGCTAAAAACTATAAAATAACTTTAAAAAAAGTGCCAAAATTCAATTAATAAAAATTTAAATTTTATTTGAAGTATAGAAGATTTTAGATTTTTATTGAATTTGAGTATAAAAACAAAATATACAAATTGAAATAGAAAAACAGATCTGTTATCTCTCCCTCTCTAACGGCTCTCTCTCTCTCCCTACCCCCTCTCTCTCGCCCCGGCCCCCGTCGCCGTCGCCGACCTTCGGCACCGACCCGACCCGACCTCCGGTCCCCGGCGCCGACCCCCGTCGCCGACCGCCAGTTCCAAGCCGTCCCCCCCCTCCCCCGGCGCAGGCGGGGTACAACAGCCCAACAGCCGAAGCTTGGGCTTCAGCCGCAGCTCCGTCTGCACCCGCCGCTCGGTCGCCAGCAGCCGCAGCACCCAAACGACGACCAGTTCCCTCGGTCCCCAGCTCCATCTCAGCACCGGAATCCCCCGGAAGCCGGTCAACGCTGGGCTTGGTGTCCGGCTTGGTATACAAGCGTAATCCGGTGACTTCTAACCTTTGTTATTTCATTCTGCATCCTGCATTCTTTCATTCTTCGTATTACGCTAGTAGTAGCCCCTGTACCTTGACTTGAGTGGGATTTGTGGATATTGCCTGTTGTCTGTTGTTGCTGTGGTCGTTTCTTGCACTGCTTTGGATTGGGTTATCGGCTGGGGAATCTGTGTTTGGGGCTGTGGGTGTTGAGTCCAGTGGTGTTTGCCCCCTAATTGAGTATAGTTTTGTTCCGGGAGTATTTCTTTGAATTTGTGTGAGCCTTGTATTTCTTGCTGCTGCTTTGCTACTACCATCGTTTATATCTTTATATTTTCTTATACTTTCGGGTAGTTGTGGCTGTGGGCGGTAATGGGTGGATAGGGTCAGGTCCGAGGGGGTTGGGGTGTGGGGCCGTGGTGGGGGCGGCGGATGAGGAAAGGGCGGGAGTGGGAGGGAGGCCAAGGGTTGGGCGGGGGGGGGGTAGTGGAGGGCGTGTGGATAGTGACGGTAGGCTGAGGGTTGGGTCTTGGAATATAGGGACCCTTCAGGGTAAGTCCATAGAGCTTATGAAGATTCTTAGGAAGAGGAGGATCAATATTAGGTGTGTTCAAGAGACCAAGTGGGTAGGGTCTAAGGCTAGGGATGTGGATGGTTACAAGCTGTGGTACTCTGGGAGCGAGAGGCGTAGGAATGGAGTGGACATCTTAGTAGATGAAGAGCTTAGAGGTCAGGTAGTAGAGGTGAAGAGGATCAACGATAGGTTGATGACTATTAAGTTGGTCATTCGGGGGTTTACCCTGAACGTGTGTAGTGCTTATGCGCCGCAAGTGGGATCGGAGGGGAGGAGAAGATGCGGTTTGGGAGGCTTTGGAGGAGGTGGTGAGAGGCGTGCCTAGCTCGAAGAAGATTGTTGTAGCAGGAGATTTCAACGGGCACATCGGGGCGTTACCGAGAGGCTTTGGTGATGTGCATGGTGGTTTTGGTTTTGGGGAGAGAAATGAAGAGGGGGCTACCCTATTGGAGTTTGCGAGGTCCTTTGGGCTGGTGGTGGTGAACTCGGGCTTCCCGAAGAAGGACGAGCACCTGATCACCTTTCGAAGCGCGATAGCCAGGACCCAAATTGACTTTTTGTTGCTTAGGAAAGGGGATAGGGCGTTGTGTAAGGACTGTAAGGTCATCCCGAGTGAGAATCTTTCGACCCAGCATAGGCTCTTGGTTATGGATTTGGGTATAAAGAAGAATAGAAAGAGGAGGAGTAAGGAGTGTAGACCTAGAATTAAGTGGGGCGGCCTGACGCCAATGAATGCATGGGAGATAGGGGAGAAGTTGGCGGGAATGGGGGTGTGGGAGTGTAGGGGGGACGTGGATAGTATGTGGGATAGGGCGGCTAGATGCATCAGGGAGAATGCAAGTGAGGTGTTGGGTGTTTCTAGGGGCCGGGCCGGGCACCATCGGGGGGATTGGTGGTGGAATGAGGAGGTGGAGAAGAAAGTGGGGACCAAGAAAGGGGCGTATGCTAAGTTGGTGGAGAGTAAGGACGAAGAGGAGAAGAGGGTAAACAGGAAAGAGTACAAGCTAGCGAGGAAGGAGGCTAAGTCAGCAGTCACGGCAGCTAAGACGGCCGCTTTTGAGAGCTTGTATGTAGGGTTACAGGGGAAATGAGGGGAGAAAAAGCTGTTTAGACTCGCTAAGGCTAGGGAGAGGAAGGGTCGTGACCTCGATCAGGAGAGGTGCATTAAGGGGGAGGACGGTAGAGTGTTGGTGGAGGACGGCCACATTAAGAATAGATGGCAGTCGTACTTTCATAGGCTCTTGAATGACGAAGGGGATAGAGCTATTGTGTTAGGGGAACTGGAGCACTCAGAGGAGTGTCAGGATTTTAGCTATTGTAGACGTTTTAAGGTAGAAGAGGTTAGACAGGCTGTTCGCAGGATGCGAAGGGGTAGGGCGACGGGGCCGGATGAGATACCGGTGGAGTTTTGGAAGTTCGTTGGAGAGGCTGGTATAAGGTGGCTGACTGGATTGTTTAATGAAATCTTCAAGACGGCAAAGATGCCCGAGGCTTGAAGGTGGAGTACCATGATCCCTCTCTATAAGAATAAGGGTGACATACAGAGTTGCAATAACTATAGGGGGATTAAGTTATTGAGTCACTCTATGAAGATCTAGGAGAGAGTGGTCGAGGTGAGGCTGAGACGGATAGTGTCTATTTCGGAAAACCAGTTTGGATTTATGCCTGGCCGCTCGACGACGGAGGCAATTCACCTGGTACGGAGGTTGGTGGAACAGTATAGGGAAAGGAAGAAGGACCTGCACATGGTGTTTATCGACCTGGAGAAGGCTTACGACAAAGTCCCCAGGGAGGTGCTTTGGAGATGCTTGGAGGTGAGTGGAGTACCGCTAGCATATATCAGAACAATTAAGGATATGTATGATGGAGCGAAAACTCAGGTGAGGACGGCGGGAGGAGACTCAGAGCATTTCACTGTCCTGACAGGATTGCATCAGGGATCTACTCTTAGTCCCTTTTTGTTTGCGTTGGTGATGGATGTGTTGACGCGGCGTATTCAAGGGGAGGTGCCGTGGTGTATGCTTTTTGCAGACGATGTAGTTCTGATAGATGAGACTCGAGGGGGTGTGAATGACAAATTAGAGGTGTGGAGGCAAACTCTTGAGTCTAAAGGGTTCAGGGTGAGCAGAAGCAAGACAGAGTACATGGAATGCAAGTTTAATGACGTGAGGCGGGAGGATGAGGTAGTAGTGAAGCTGGAATCACAGGAGGTATGTAAGAGGGATAGTTTTAAGTATCTCGGGTCTGTGATCCAGGGTAACGGTGAGATTGACGAGGATGTCTCGCACCATATTGGGGCGGGATGGATGAAGTGGAAGCTCGCGTCGGGGGTGTTGTGTGATAAGAAGGTGCCGCCAAGCTTAAAGGCAAATTCTACAGGGTGGTAGTCCGTCCGGTCATGTTGTATAGAGCAGAGTGTTGGCCAGTCAAGAACTCCCACATCCAAAAAATGAAGGTGGCAGAAATGCGAATGTTGCGCTGAATGTGTGGGCTGACTAGAGGGGATAGAGTGCGGAATGAGACTATCCGGGAGAAGGTTAGTGTGACTCCAGTGGAGTGCAAGATGCGGGAAGCCAGATTGAGATGGTTCGGACACGTGAAGAGGAGGGGCATAGATGCCCCGGTCCGTAGGTGTGAGAGGCTAGTGTTGGATGGTTTTAGGCGGGGTAGGGGTAGGGGTAGGCCGAAGAAGTACTGGGGTGAGGTGATTAGGCGGGACATGGAGCAGTTACAGCTCACCGAGGACATGACCTTAGATAGGAGGGTCTGGAGGACGCGAATTAGGGCAGAGGACTAGGGCCAATTTGAGTCGCTAGTGTAGGGAATTACTTGGTGGGGGTTTTATGCCCGTTATGATTCCGTGTTCCATGTTTTATTACGAATCTGTGTGCTTTTCTCTGTTCTATATTACTTATGGGTGCCGTATTTATGTTATGTAATCTTGTGTTGTGCTTTACTATGTGTTTGTGTGGTATCTCGTGCCTTGAGCCGGGGGTCTATCGGAAACAGCCTTTCTACTTCTTTAGAGGTAGAGGTATGGACTGCGTACATCTTACCCCCCAGACCCCACTAGGTGGGAATACACTGGGTTTGTTGTTGTTGTTGAAATAGAAAAAGAGAAAGAAAATAGAAGTGATAAATTTTATAGTTACACTACACTGACACCGAATAATTAATGATCTAATATTTTTAATAACATAGCTAATTTGGCCTTACCATGTGTGATATGAGCCTAATATTCAACCAATTTGGCCTTACCATATGTGGTACTCATACTGAGCAAAATTGAGTGAAATTGTAACGATCAAAAGGCAGCTGATGGGAATCTAATCCACGTGCAGGTCATAAACTTAAACCCATTCAACCGCTGTGCTGCAGCCAGACTTTGTCTAGTGTTGGTTCAAATAAGTATTTATAATCTAAATGAAAATAATTTTTGTTGGCTAAATAAGAAATTTTCGCACAAGGTGGGTTCAGTTGAACCCATTTGACACTATGTGGGTCCGCCCCTGACCACGTACACTTGCGTGTGCGCTTTGGCACTGTCAGTGGACAATATAACATGGGGGCCCAACATCGGTGAACAAAGATTTGGAATAAGTCTGACTCTGATACCATGTAAGGAATGGATATTAAGCCTAACTAAACATCAAAAGCTAGCTCATGAGGGGAGACCAAGTACTTATCCTTCTTCCGATATGGGACTCTAAACAAGTCCTACGAAAGAATTTTGTATTCCTATCACCTTGTTTCAACCATAGTGCCCTGGATCTTTGCCTCCAAGCAATCTCCTCTTTTCTTACAATATCTTCAAATTCAAAATTTAGAGTCAATCTTGTAGCTAATTCTTCCTATGTCAACCCCTTTGTTCTTGAATTTCCTCCAATTCAGCTAAAACTAGCTTGAAGGCTAAAATCTAATCAGGTTTGCTAGCATAATGAATGGAGTCCCACCAGATCTTGACCCTTGCCCCAAATTCTTTAGCCTGCAGCCACTAGTTCTCAAATTTAAAGTATGTCTGGGTGTTTTCTCAAACTTAAAGTATGTCCGGGTGTTTTCCAATCAGCACATT